>NC_063182.1:21812854-21858115 GCF_023159225.1 Perognathus longimembris pacificus
AATAACTCTTGCAAATGAAACCTTCAAGTATTAAAATTCCTGAAAGTTGAGTTATAAAAATTTCTACCTCAAAACATCTGAAAGTAAGCACTCATCATTTAAACTCTGAAATTTCTGCAATTTGAATTAGAAAAATGTAACTGTTTACCATAACACATAATATTACCACTAAAATATAGATTTACATTTTCCATATTGATCACGTTGCTGCCAGACTTAGATATTTCCTTTTCTGTCTGAGATGAGTTAAACATGTTTCCATATTTCTTCACATCCAAATGCCATAGTGTAGTTCTGGTAAAATCATATTTTATGTAAAATTAGGAGCTCTCAATTCTTAGGTATTTTGTAAAATTTCAAGTCTTCATATCAACTCAACATGAATGGAAAAGAATATACATATTTGAGGTATCTTATTTAGTAATCATTTTAATCCATATATAACTTGGCATTTCAGTACACTTTAACCAAAAACAATGAATTTAAAAGGGGGATTTAGGATTTGGCAAAACTAATAAGACAGTTACATTATTTACTTTTTAGTTAAGTTAATTGCAATATTAATTTTTTGTAAAATAAATGCTTTCTACACTTTGAAGTTTTTATATCTAAAAGATACATGATAATTAGGATGAAGACTTGACATAGGTTTCAGTTGAAGAACATCATTAAAATACACAGAATATTTAGCTTTATATTGTTATGTTTTAAATTATTAATTCATTTAAAAGCAATTTTGCATTCAGATTGTGTACTACAATTCTTTTTCTTTTTTCATATTAAAATTCTTGTTTTAAAGTCTTGTAAAAGTAGCAGACACTACATTTTAAAGAGGATTTTGGTAAGAAACTATTGTTCTATCTTTATGAATAATATAAATAAGCATGTAAACAAAAACTCTTGAAATCTAAGACAAGCAGACTTTCATATTCAAAGCGTTTGACATTACAACAAATTGGGGACTAGTAATTTTTTTCCCAATAGATTTCAGGAGAAGTATCCTGTCAATTGGGTTGCACCTGGCTCCAGGTTTGCAGAAATCTGACATATGAGTTTGTGATGTTCATTCTGTACTATTGGAATATAAATGGCAGTAGTGCCTTGAAGCAATAATTGCTTCTGGAAACAAAGGGGGGGGACACATTGTCTCTCTCCTAATATTAGAGAAAGTAAAAGTGCCTTTAAAGAAAAGCAGACCTAAAACTTGAAACAAGACATGCTACCCAAGACAGCTTTGAATTATGTAATTCACACTTATGCCAGATGCTGCTAGAGGAATTCCCTGGTTTCTCATTAACATGGAGCACTCCTCTTAGACTTCACACTTACTGGCCACTCACAAGCACATACACATTCATGCAAATGCTGGAGCGATCCACTGCATGCTTCCAACTGTCCAAGTTCCAACAGAGGAAATTCAGGAAAACAATTCATTTCAAGGTGATGAGCTGCCATTAAAAACCTGTCATTCTTGTCCTCAGTATTTTTAGATAAAACTTCCAAGCACTTGCAATGAAAGGCCTTAATGAACTTGACTAATTGTTTTGTGATGTCATTTCTGAGTCATTTCAAAATCCATTTAGAAAGATAATGCTTAGATAAAACTGTGAATTTACTTTCCAGGAGAAACTAGGATGGTGATAAAAATGTTAATTTCTGTTAATGACTGCTTTAGTGAAAAGAATGTTTGGATTTATGGAACAAAATTATAACTATTTAGAATTGCTTTTAATAATAAGTAACTTCCCATCTGACTATGCTTCAGTCTCTGAATGGATGTTCCATTTTCTAATATTCATTCATCATTGCATGTGACCATTCATGGGAGCCATACGAGTAAGCATTTTGATAGGTTTTGACTCTTCCATTACTATACAAGCTCTGGTTAGCAGTTTTCAAATCTCTAATATTTTCATACAGATACTGTAGAAATTCTTCCCTTTCTCCCTATCAGCCAAAAGAAAGATACAAAATGGAGACTGACTTAAAACTAATATAAATAAGTTTAATTACTATATTAAAAGTGTGCTTGGTCTATTAACTCAAATCAATAGTATTAAGGCAGATCAAATACTTATATTTGATTGAGTTGTAGTTTATATCTACTTACTTAATTCTTCACTAGTCCAACTACACATTTATAATGTTTTCTATTTGCTTTGTTTCTAGGCTTTATCAAAGAAATACATTTGCATCCGTTAATACAGAAAAAATGATTTTTTAGTAGAAAATATGCAACCCGCATAGCTTTTGGAGGATGAATGTTGGGTATTCTACAGCCCAAAGGAGATCGTGTTCTCTATTCAGGTCATTTTGCTTTGAAAGATGATATAATCGCCGTGAGAGTAAGGATATCATGTTAGCTTCCTTCCTTATAGGCCTGCTACAATTATGCTTCTGTTTATAATGGACACTGAAACTTTGAATTGCAAAACAAACAAAGAAATAAAGTCCACTCCAGCTCTATAATGTATAAAACTTAAAATAAACAATCAAGAGCATGATTAGGTATCAGATAATCCTTCCCGAGGAAAAATTGAGTAGAAAGAAAAATGGTAAAATGTGAAGTTGGAAGGCATATTATTAACACGCACTCCAATTCCCAAACTATCCTTTTAAAAGAAATATTGTAAAAGTATTAATGATTTTAATTATTATAATATTAGCATTCCATCCAATAAATTCCTAAATATACACCTCATTGTACAAGGAATAAATGACCCAACTATCAGCTCTTTTTCTTTTTTCAGTAGTCTAAAGAAATGGTGTTGAAATGGTAGACATACAAAATTATACTGATATATGTAATGAAAAGATACTTCATAGATGCATGAAAGACATGTTTACATTAAAGTCAAGTGGATTGTTTATATTTGATAGAGGAATAAATATTGATATTAATGTACTAGAATTTAAAATCATTTTCTTGACGTCTCGTAAGTGTCTTCTAGATATAAGAAAGTAGATATAAGAAAGACTTCTGGATATGAGAGATTTGGTAAGTGGAATATAAAAAGCCTTCCATAAATAAGTTCTTTTTTAGAAGGTACATTCTGAGAAACATAAAATATAGCTAATTAAATATAACAAAAATCTGCAGCATATATCATTTTTATTAAAATTATAGTGAGGCTAATAAATCCATCAAGAAGCAATTTAAAAAGTGATCATTTGCAAAGCGATTCCATGACTTGAGAGAAGTCTTTAGGAAATACTTTGATGTCAATGAACCAATTGATTGATTGTACCATTGAATGAAGAGGCACTTCTCTGTACTTCAAAAATTTCAAATGGAGAGAATATTGCTGAAGTTTAACTTAAAGAAATCATCCTTCACTAAGAAAATAATTCCTCCTGATATCTCTGTAATATCATTTAAACGTACTTCTGTAAATTATACTCTTCCTGGAACTATTAAAATAATCTACTAATTCTGATTCTAGTTACAGCTGTCACTTAATCTATTCCTGATAAATTGTCACACTTGTAACTTGGTTCTTTTTCTCAATTTAAAATTGCACAATGTTAGTGAAATGTTTAGACAAGTAATTCTATGAAGGAAGGAGTGTAGGTTAAAATAAATGTAACATTATATAATTCTGTGTTGTCTCTGAAAATACTTTAAAAATAAAGGAGAATAAATTTACTCATTTGACATTTCAAAGCATTGACATCAGCCTTGATCATACCTATAGTTATAATGAACTCCCACAGTCTATCTTGCAAAAAAAATCTCAATCTAATCATTGGAATTCACCATAACAGTATTGCACAGCTGCCTTTATTAACTTTCCAAAGCAATTTTTAATTCTTTGGTTTTTTTTTTACTGTGGGAACATCATTTTGTGTCCTCATCATTAGTACTCAGTGGAATCAATTTTAGAATACAGATTGGATAGGATCTCATGTGATGGGGACAACTGGGATGTATATAAATGTTAACTATAGATGAGTGAAGAAGGGGGAGAATGCAGTCAAGAATTCAATGAATATCTTACAAATTGGGAAAAGTGAAGGAAGGGATGGGTTGGGAGGGATGGGTGAGAAGGTTGAAAGGGATGACATGGATCAATATATGGAACATTCAAAAATTGCTTCTCAATTAAATGGCAAGTCTTTTGTACAACTACTTAAAGATAATAAAAAAAATAAAATCTCAAGAGGAAAAAAACCCACTAGTCTTATAAATGTAAAAGTCTAGTATTTAACCAAACATTTAGCTTAAAATTAGCTTTCAGGTGTGATAAATCATGCTTTAAATAGTTTGTTTCCCACCTATGGATAGAGACCTCATTCGCTTTCTTTTTTTGAATCTTTGTTATTCTAACAGTAGTATTTTAACTTTGTGTATTACTATTTTGCATGTAGTTAAAATATTGGGGATTTCTGAATGTAGTGTGGCATGCCTTTATGCCTAAAAACATTCCTTTCCTCTTACTGGAAAAGGTCTTTATTAGTGGAGCTCAATCTAGTACAATGTACACATTCCCTGTGCCCTCACTGGTGTCAGCGCTCAGCAGGTGCACCCTGTGTTATTTGCAGTCACAGAGAACTGGCCTCAGAGCGTCAGAGAGAGGATGGGTTGAAAGATGCTCCACGTATGGTGGATGGGAGGGATAATAAAGCAAGACCTGTAATTAAGTGCATCAAAAAAGTGAAAAGTGGAAATCAAATATATGTTAGTTTCCATCTGAAATAATGCAATCACTATAGCATCTTCAAATAGGAATAAGGTTTAACTTACTTTCTTGTTTTAATTGTTATTCTGTATATTGGGTGATCAGTTTATATAGTTTTGAAAATCCCATGGGGAAAAAATAGAATGGAAATACCTGGATCATGGCAAGTGTTTCTGTCAGAGACCTGGGCAATGGATAATAATTGCTAAAGTGTGCAGGCCTCACCCTACTGTTTGTCTTGGTCCAAAAGATGAGCTCCAGAGAGTCACAAACGTGACAGGCAAAATCACCCCTGCAGCAGTTCTGTCGCTGTGGCCACTCCTTGGGTCTCCCAGGAAGGGCAGAGCTTCTCAGTCTGAGTATACTACAGCACAATATACTCATTAACTTCCATGATTCCTGACGTATTCAGTCTTTGTGCATCCACAAACCGATCTGGTTGTCATTTCCAATATGTGAAAATTAAACCGCATCAGTGAAAAGAGACGGTCCTGAAGTGGGTGGCAAGAAAAGCTGAAAAACAAAACAAAACAAACAAACAAAAAACCACACCACTCCTACAGTAAAGCAAAATCATTGTGAGTTGAGATACAGGTAATGATTACATGGAATGGAGATTTTTAAGAGGAAAATATGCAGAGAGCCCTAGCAGAGAAAAGGAGTATGTAGTAAGCTCAGTAAAAAATTCAGCATGGGATTCCAGGTAAAGGATGATTCTTCTTGTCTTGACATTACTTTTGAACTATAAATTCAGATTTTAATAAAATAGATTAAATGAAAGTGTAGCCTCTCTGTACCTCAGACAATAAAAATTTAACAAAAATATAAAAAAAAGATTCACTTTTTACATACTCATATGGCATTAAAACTTGTTGATTTGTGGGTATTTTTGTTAATGAAAGGTTTCATAAGCTCTGTGTAATATGCTTGACATTAGGAAGAAAGAAGATAATATCACTTATTTTAATATTTTAAATAATTGTTATGTTACATATTTCACTATTCTCTTACTATTTGGGGAGAAAATAAGATAATTTTATTAGTGTTTTTCTTTGTTCCATGGAGGAGAAAAAGAATTGAATTGTGTCTGCCTGATTATTTCTGAGCACAACATGGTTTGTATAACATATCTATCTTACATGCTTATACTAATTACACAAAAATCCCAATTGGGTTAAAGTCAGAAATTACAAACTTTCTAATATGCTCACATTTGGTGACATCCTGACATTAAAATATCTGGCCCAAATTCCCATTTGCTATGCAATAAATCCATTCTCTATCAAAGTATATTCTGAATGTAAAAATGAAAATAGACATTTATATGCAGTCTGAGCTAGAAAAGGGTGCTGATACTGTAATTAATATCATACCATAATATCTTTTTAATCTATCATGCTGCCTTTTGCCCTTTATACTATGTCAGAGAGGAGGGTAATGAATGAAAGTGTCTGTGGGTATCAGCTTGAATGTGGTGAGCAAGGAGGCAACATGACATTTCCCGTGATTAAGCCAGGTATAGATTCAGGTTTATTAGCTTTCACACAATCGAATATATAACCATGGAGGATAGAAACTCCACCTATTTTTTTGAAAGGGTGAATTCTTGAATTGACCCTTAAGACTCAGTTTGAATAAGAGGCATTTGATTCTATTTTACAATTAATGATATGCCCTCACTTTCCTGTGTGTCTTAGGAAGGTAACTCACAACACGAAACCATCAGCATATCCAACATGTTAGGAGAAAAATGAGGGGTTTCTTATTAAGTCAGAGGAGAATTGGCATAAATCTGACTTGAAACAGCTGGTTAGGGGATTAGTGTAGAGTGTCTTTTCAAGCCAGAATAATTTTTCTGCCTTTTTTATACCAGAAGGGGTCACTAGCGGTCCACTTTTAGTTATAAGGAAGCCTTTCTTTTGTTATGCGACATTAGATAATAAATAAATAATGTTCTCTGTTGAATGTTGAGGTAATTGTATGAAAAATTAAAACTGCAGCTATCTATAGCTACTTTAAAATGTTAAATAATTAAAAGTTTGTATGTAAACATAAATTTAAGATTTCTTTTCATTCAAGGATAGGGAATGAAATAAGTCCTGTTGTGATTCATCTACACTGCCAATTCTTGTTTAATGGCTATGCTAATGATTACAGTGAATGAATAAGTTAATTTTACACTCATACACACAGTTCAGTTCATAATATATTTGAATTTCTTACCACTCACAAACCTGGACTCGACATCCATAATGAAAACACTTCACTACTTATACAACTTGCCTTGTTGCTATTTATGTTCAATTGTGACTTAAGCTTATTTTTAATTGCAACTCAAGCTATGTTAGCCCAGTACATTATCCCATCATTTTCAGTTTAAGGGAATAGAAACTGTGCATACAATCGTGAGATGACTGTACTGTGCATTACTCCGGGTCTCCATTAAAAGATAAACCATGCATTGTTGCTCCCGCTCCTTGTCTATCATCTCCTTACCTCACGACCATCTGCTTTGATAAAGGTGGCTGGAAAATGTTTATTCTCATTCTACAAAGATAGAAAATTGAAGCAAAGACAGGGGAGTACTGTTCCTGGTCTAGGTGGGGAAGGCAGGCATGCAAGTGCTGAGAGAAAGAGAACAGATGCTAGCAGACAGAGACTCCATTTATAGACACTACACTTCTCTCAGTTTAGCAAGACTTCTCTCTCCCCACCCCACCCCCCCCAGCTCTTCATGTAAGCATTAAGATGTTGAGACATGCACTATGTTTTACATTTTTCCCCTGTTAAATTTTGCAGGAAATCATATGGCTGAGTAGTACTTGTATTCTAATGGAAAAAGGTGTGAGGCACAACCCTCCGAAAATGAAATCCACTTGTCAGTTTGAATTTGACATGTTTTATTACAGAGAAAAACCTGTCAGCTAAAATTTTAAAGATTTATACCTAAGTTGTGACTGAAAGCAGGTAATTGTCCTTTCAAAACAGGTAGTTTGAGGATATAAGTGGAAGTTTGGGGAACTGTGCGCATGTAGGTTTATCTAGTTTACTTGCAAAGAGAATTAAAAGAAGTTAAGGGCCAGACACCAGTAGACCCCTCCTATAAGCTCCACTACATAGGATTAGGAGGAACGACGTTTGATGCCATCTCAAGCAGAAAGGTCCATGAGCCATTCACATAGGGAAGGTGTGGTGACGTGTCTGTAATTCTAGTAGCAACAGGAGGCTCCAAATGGGTGGATTGTGGTACATACCCAGTTGAGAAGTGATATTCTAACCTGAACTTAACCAGTAAAAATAGAGCAGATAGCATAGTTTAGTGGCAGAGTGCTATCTAGAACAAGCAGCCTGGAATTCATACCCCAGTACTGAAAAAGAGATATGAGATACGAGGACAGTGGTTCAAAGAAGCCCTGGCAGCAAAGTCCCTGTGAGAGTCTTATTTTCAACTAACCACTCAAAAACCAGATGTAGAGCCGTGTCTCAAAGTGGTAGAGCGTTTTCCCCTAGCCCTTGAGATCAAGCTCTTCAACCAACAAATAAGGAAAAAAAATCTTTTTATTGGAAATTTACCCAGCAAACCCACAATCTTTTGTATCATTTTTTCCTTTATTTGTGGTATGGTAACGTTGAACTTTAGGGCTTTGTTCTTGCTAGGTAGGTGCTGTAACACTTTGGGTGCTTTCAGAATTTTTTAGAAAGGGTAATCGCTTTTTGCTTGGACTAACCTTAGACCATAACTCTCATACCTAAACCTCCTCAAAGCTAATATTACAGGCCTGCAACACCACACTCGGATTCATTAGTATCTATTGAAAAGTATACTTTTTCAAGATTTAAGAATAACAGTGTTTAGTTCTAAATAAATCCTAAATAAAAAAGTATTAGAAAATAAGGAAGGATATAAGGAAGAGAGGGGAGGGACCCCTAAAGAAAGAAGAGAAAATGAAAGCAACAAAATGGTGAGAGTATCAGACGAAAGGAGAAGAGAAAGAGGCCAAAGAGGAAGGGACTGTGTCTTGAGAGTTGCGTGGATTTGGATGAACTGACATTGGTCGTTTTGGTACCAGCTTAGAACAGTGGAAACCTGGCAGCGATTTTTAAGACAGCGTGTCTGAACTTTCAGAACCACATGATTTGAAGAAACTGTGTGACTCAGAGGATAGTTTTGGCACTGAGTTGGTGAGAAAAGGAAGTTTTACTTTTGTATTGCTCTTCAAATATAAGAGAAAGCTCTGTTTCTGCCAGTATAGATAGAAAAGCTATCCAATTATTACAACACCAGTTTTCTCTTTACAAATATCAAGTGTAATTAAAGCAAAGAGCTAAATATTATAGAGAAAATGAGATAGGAAATGTTGGCACTTAGAAGTTGGCTCTGTATGGGCTTTGTGGATGGATGGCGCGTACTATATTGTACCAACTCCGCTTTACGTTTTTTTGACAGCATTAAAGGCTGAATTATTGATTTGCCCATTTTTCTGCATTACTGACACCTAGGAAGAATGTATCATCTGCCCAGATGTTTTCCTACTTGGTAATTTTTTCATCAACTTCTATAATCAGGTGTACTTTGGCTATAAATAGCCATAGATTGAAATTTTTCATCTTGTTAAAAGTTCATCCCTGTTTTTTCTCTCTTTTCTCTCTCTCTTTCTCCTCTCTTCTTTCTCTCTCCCCTCTGTTTATTTATTTTTGATAAGCTTATTTGGTATTTTTCTAACCTTTGCTTAGAAGGCTGTAACTAATTTTTGTGGCCTTTTCAATGCTGTTATTACCTAAATTTCTGTTTTCCTTTAAATGCCTACCCAAATATGTTCTTATCTTTCCCTTAAGCAAAATGTCAAATTCTCGGCAGACAAAACATTACACCTCTTGGAGTAAAAGGAAGACAGTATCCATTCCAGCACTGTGCTGTCTATTTAAGTGGAGACCAAAGTCCTTTAGCCTTCTGTAATGTTGGATACTTACCTGCAATATTTCATTAACCAACAGCGGAGAGTGATTGTGTATGCATGCATACTAGCATCTGTAAAAAGTATTTCTTCACCTGCAAAGTTGTATGTTATTTCTACTCTAAATGAAATTAAAAAGTGGAATTATACCACTCGCAAGATTGTATAAAAATAGTCATAATGATGATTGCACATCTGTAAAATATTTACAAAAGAAGAACATTAAGAAAATCAATAAAAAATAGTTGTTCCAGAGAAGGTAAGCAGTGAGAAGAGCGGGAGGATTTTGTCATTTACATGAATGATGTAGTGATAGTGAGGAGTACATCTAAAACCTGAGTTTTGGATTTCCACTTCATCGTCATGTGACTACAAAGAAAGAATTTAAAATATTTTATGACAATATCTTTCAGTGCTGGATACCAGTGGCTCATGCCGTCAGTATAGCTACTCAAGAGGCTGAGGTCTGGAGGAACATCTTTGCCACAAAAGTTCATTAGACTTAATGTCTAAAATAATAAAGAAAAAACAAGGATCTCTGAAGACATGGCTCAAGTGGTACGGTACCAGCCTAGCAAGGGCAGGTATCTGAGTTCAAACTCAGTACTACCAGAAAAAAAAGAATAAAAAAAGATATTTCATAATCAAGAGTACAGAACTTATTTGAGGACAAGAAGAAAATTAGAGTTGATTTACTATTAGCTACTACCTTACATTACCTCACCAAAAAGAAGATAATCCTGTGTTTCTTTTAACCTAACTTTACAAATTCTTCTGAATTCACAATTGAGCTTGCCAGAGCTGTTTGGACACTTCATTATCAATAGGGCTGCTGATCTTTGAGAAGATGAGCAGGAATGTGGAGAAGAAAGTAAGGGCATGAAACATTTTATAAGTCAGCTTGCCACTTGGAGTATTTGTGTTCTTACTGCAGGAAGTTTAAATCATCTCTGAGCATTTCTAGTTGCTAACTAGCTATAGCATGAAGCATTATCTTGTTGCACAAAGTTAAGTTATTCAGCATTATCCCATGTTCACAAAAAGAAGCATAAAATCTGTCCATTTCGGCATTACATATAATAAGTATCAATCTCTATGTCAGTCAGGTGATTTATTGGAAAAATGAGTTTTTCAGCTATTTATCTTTATTTTATTCATAGAAACTAATAGGTGTTCAGTAATCATTAAGTATATTTTGAATCAACTCTACTGAGCTAAGTACATCAATTCATTTTTACTCTTAGTCTTATGACTTTGACAAATGTTTTTGTTTTCCTGTAGCTAATGTGTTCTTTAGGTCTATAATCCTTGACTTGACTCTTATATCATATTATATACAAAATTTTGCTCAAAGTAAGGAAAAGGTAAAATTTAATGTTAGGAAAGAACCTAGAAGAAAATAGAGAAGAAAATTATGGTGACTTTCTGTTATATAAAGGTTCTCTAGGAGGAAACAACAAATATGATTAGGGAAAGAACTGATAAATTAGAATTCATCAAATTAAAGATTTTTTACTACTCAGTAGCTATTGATGGGAAAACATTTATAATATAAACACCTGATAAAGAACTTGAATATGCAGAGAGTTCTTCCAAGTCAATGATGAAACAACCTAACTAAAAATACAGAGAATATAAGAAATAAACTTTAAAGAAGACATGCCAGTTTCCAATAAACACACAAAAAGATGCTTAGCATCATTAGCCATCCATCCATTAGAGAATTAAAGTTAAAGAAACAGGCAAAGTATGAGAAAGTATGTTAAAAAATACTTTTACATAGATGGTTGGTATTGGTATGCAAAACTGGTTATCAAATTTATGGAAAGTTTGCTATTTCTTATAAAGTTGAATATACTTCAAGGACGAGATCCTGAAATGTTTCTCCTAGCCATTATAAAGAAAGAGAGACTTACATATAAAAAATTTATACAGATATATTAATAATTATTTTGAAAATAATCAGAAACAGAATAGTTGCTAAGTATAAAATAATCATCAATCCTAGGGTCAGTGGCTCATGCCTGATATCTTAGCTACCTGAGTGGCTGAGAACTGGAGGATTGTTTGAAGCCAGTTGAGGCAGAAAAGCCTTCAAGATGCTATCCCCAACTAAACAGCAAAATTTGGGCATGGAGTCATGGCTCAAAGTGTACAGTGTGAGTCAAGTAAGAGCAAACCCCTGAGTTTAAACCAACAAATAAGACTGAGTAATACTATATTCTCTTTAGACACTTCTTGTTGCACCGTGGTTATGAGGCAAGCACTCTTGCCACTAGGCCATATTCCCAGCCCCTATACCATGGTTATAAAATCTAAAGTATCATGAATGAATCTGGAAGGTGTGTTTACAATCCATTTGGATTATATCAGTTATCAGAAAAAAGGAAGAAAATAAAAATAGTCATTTATTACAAAACATATTATTCCTTACAATTTATTTAAATATATTCAGTAGAATTTGATTTTCTACATATTTGCTGTAATTTTATGGCACAGAAACTGGATATGTTTAAGTCCTGGAATACTATACATAATCAATAGGAATCCCATATTAAGCACTTAAGGTATTATTTCCAATAGTCTGAAAGAAAAGATTAGTAGGATTATGATAGCAGGTAACAGAATATGTATTTATTTGTCCCAGTGAAAGAAAGATAACAAGAAGTTATCAATTGATAATATGTTGGATAACAACAAAGTGAGGGTTTGGACATTTTTCTTTGCTATCTATTAATTGTTTTTCTCATACTTTAAATCATGTTGTATAAAACTGTCTGATTTCTCTAAAGTTTCTGAAAAAATTAAGCTGTTTCCGCTGTATCATTGTCAGTTTGGCTGCTTCTCATACTTGCAAAAAGAAAAATTATCAAAACATCCTAGAAGAAGAACATATATGAAACATTTTTCTCTGTATGCATTTAGCATTTAGCATACAGAGAAAAATCCTAAGTAAGACATTGTTCCAGAATTTCTTAACCAAGATATATTAATTGTGTACAAGTATTGCTTAATGATTTTGAACATAAGACAAAAAGTGACTATTCTTGATTATAGTCTCTCCAAATGTACAATACAATTCATACTGAAAGCTGGAGTTTATTCTAAGACCTTAGTTCATATCCATTCCAAGATTCTTTTGCTCATAGATTTTGGAATTCTAATCACATTTTTTTTTCCAAAAGGGCTGAATTTTTCTGGAGACAGTCAGAAGTAAGGGGTAGTAGTGATATCATTATTAGTAAATATAAGAATATTTCATTCATGCCATACATTTCCGACATACCTACAAGGCTTCCAGAATCTTCCTACATTAGGGTAGAAAGATGATCAATGAGGCATGCTCAGGTTTGGCAAGGGGCATGTGGGAAGAGAGTTAAGAATGAGCAAGGGTTGATAGATAAATTCCTCATGCTGTTCTTCCTTCAGCAGGACAGGTCTGTGGGTGTCCCACTTCCCCTCCCAGAGATAGGGCTGCACTGAGCCTCATGTGCTCATGCTGACCACACGGGCACCCTCCTTAGTGCCTTTCCTCTCCTTATCCCACTTCACTTGTTCTCTTGATATGCTTCTTGAGGTTATTTCCTAAATAAACTGCTTGCATCTTGACTCTCATCCTAATGTCAGCTCTGCAGGGGAACTAAAACTTTTAGGGTCTTCTAGACCCCATACACAAGCTTTTTGTTAATTATTTACTATATTGAGCCCGCCAAAATGCTGATACTGTGTATAAGAGACGCATTATGATTGTTTTTTTTTCTGATTCTTGGGCCTGAACTCAGAGTCACGGCACTGTCCTTCAGCCACAGTGCTATTCCTGCTTTTCCTGAGTGGCTTATTGGAAATAATCTCACGTATTTTCCTCCCCTCCCTGGATTGGCTTGGAACTGTGATCCTCAGTTCTCATCTTCCTCAGTAGCTAAGAGTACAACCATGAGCCATGGGTACCTGGCTGACTATATATACATATATATACACACATATATACATATATATATATATGTGTGTATATATATATAATCTCCAATCCTGGGGCTTGAACTCAGGGCTTGGGTACTGTCCTGGGCTTCTTTGTGCTCAAGGCTAGCACTCTTCCCCTGAGCCACAGATCCACTTCTGGCCTTTTTCAATTATGTGGTACTGAGGAATCAAACCCAGGGCTTCCTGCATGGAAAGCAAGTACTCTAGCACTAATCCACATTCCTAGCCCCAGACTATAGCTTTTGAAGAAATTTTTTAGTCCATTAAATTTTATGCATGCCAAAATTAGAGTGTTTGGTTATTTAAAATGATTCCTGTAAAGAATATCCATTTAAAATGTATAAGCATTATGCTTTGTTATTTAAGTCATAGGAAGTTTAGGGGTGCAAGAAATCTATTTAATCTTTATATAGTATGTATTAATAATTAACATGCATTATTTATAAGATATTAATATTTATGATTTTTCTAGTACTGTAGTTTGAACTCAGGGTCTTGCATTTGCTAAGCAGATGCTCTTCCACTTGAGCCGTTCTAACATTGAGTCTTTTTCTTTGTTCTGCCTTAATTTGAAATAGGGTCTTGCTTCTTGTATTGGCTTGTCTGGATTGTGCTTCCCCTATTAATGCTTCTTGTATCAATGGTATGACAGGGACATGCCACTAAACCTAACGTTTCCTATTGAGAAAGGATAGTGCAATGATATTTCTTGTTTGTTTTTCATCCAGGCTGGTCTTGACCTGTGATCCTGCGTATCTCAGCCTTCCAATCAGCAGGAATGGGTCACATAGCCATTGTGGCCAGGTGGTGGTTTGTCCAGCAGAGTCCAGGGCAATGGATGAAGAGATACCCATGCAGTGATATATCTGAATAATTTTATTAATAATTAATATTACAGTACCACCATGGAGTGAAGAATGAGTTTAACTGACAGAGATGATTAAACCACAGATGCCTTTCCCATCCTCTGTTTTAATAGGGTCAGATGGTTTCCAGCCTTCAGGGAGAATTTCAAAAGGGCACGTTCCAAAAGGCAGATAACAGGATATGAAGAAGCAGCAAGATAAGTCTTCATACATAAGATATTACCCTGTCTTTTAACAGGGTTACTGCAAAAGATCAGACACTTGTAATTCTGTGTATCTACTTCGGACAAACAACTGTAAAAAGAGCAGATTCTGCTGGAATCAGTCATTCTCAATGCACTCAGTCATCTTTCCTGCAGCCAGTCAGAGGACCCACTGGACTCTACTGTTCCTAGTCCTATGAGATGAGGCTTTGCAAAATTTTCACCCAGGCTAGACTTGAGCTGTGATCTTCCAGTGTGTTCCTGTAGGAAGTGTTAAAAGCATGAGCTACTGTGTCCATTTTAAGTCTTGCACTGCTCTGACTTAATTCACGAACATGTAATCACTTGTGGCTTCACAATTTATAACAAGTGAATCACCATTCATTTGTTCAAATCATTCACATAAACAGATTATTTTCTTATTTTTTTCCCTACAGTATACTATGTAACCATTTTATGACTAGTCCTTATTGGAGACAAAAGGTGTATTTCTTACATGGATAAATTGGAAGCTCTAATAAAAGGAGCACATTTCCAGAAAAAAACTGAAGTTCAGTATTGTATACAGAAACTTATAAAGGTCTCATGTTTACAACCTTAAAACCTGAAACTTAAATATGGTAATTTTATTTTTATTTTTGTTGAGCAAAGGGTGAAGCTTATTACAAATTCAGTAACACTAAAGTATTTAAAAATTGTAAGATGTCTACTCTTTAGTTTCTTTGCTAATAATAGTCTTATAGAGTACTTGGTAATAACTTGTATCAGTCTAAAGTCCACATTTGCTAATTCTTCTCCATTCCAAATGGCTCTCATATTCAATAGGATGACAGAATCTCTTGATAAGAGTTTAAGACTCATACATAGAGAACCCAGGTTCTCCCATACATGTTTTGAAATCAAAGCTTCTGTTATAAAAGCCCAATATATAGAAGTTAACTATGAAAGGTTTCAAAGGGGGTGCAGGACTGGCACTCAGGCTGGCAATTTTTATCCCTTAGGTTTTTGTTTTTTAATTATTATTATGTACAAATCCTCTTTCTCTACCATGTTTTGCTCACAAGCTCACTCTCAGCTCTTTAACCAGTCACTGAACCTATTATTATTCAAATGCTAAATTGAAAATGTTATTAGTCAAAATTTATTTTAAATGGTTTCATATCATAGTCATGATAAATTGGTAATTTTCCGTGAATAATAGAACTGCAAGTTTTTCCAGTCATCATATCACTTTACAAGTACTTAAAGCATTTTAGATATGTCAGAAATGTGTTTCAGCCAAATTATTTGGGGATTTTCTCTGGGAAGGAATGAGAAAACTTTTTATTTCTTTAAAGATTAGCTTAGAGATCAGGAAAGAACTGAGAGAAAAGGAGAGAAAGAGAGACAGAGTGGTAAGATTTGGGTGAACAGTTAGTTCTTTTCAGTACATTAAAGGTAACAAGTTGAATAAGAAATGTATGCACTGCCTTATGTTTGAAAATGTAACCCCTCTGTACAACACTTTGACAATAAATAAATACATTTTGAAAAGGTGCTATTCAAATGTTTCCTGACTTCCATTATTTTAGTTGGAAAGTCAACACCCAGAGTACTAAAGTACTAATTTCCCTGACTGCCTTTTAGCAGATGTAGTTTATAAATTCCATATGGTTTTGTATGGATTCTCAACAAGAGAGCTGCTTGTCTATATAAAGTGCTCCATGATAACTATAAGTCTTGGTGTAAATTTTAAGACCATATTTTTTATGTCACTGCCCAGCATTTTTTAATATTCGCTTGTGCAGAGTGTACATGCATGAATTGCAAAAGAAGAGCTATGAAAGTGGTTTAGGAGAGAAACACACAGAAACTCACTGGTCTCAAAATGTCTTCCATTTTTATTGGCAATGATTTACATGCTAAAGAAGAGTACTTTTGAGAAAATTTTGAGATCCACTGTGAGTAATGGTATACTGAAGATGTGAATGATCTTGAAACTGTGCTAATGATACCTTGGTTTCTCCATGAGAAAAGTAATGTATTACAATCACATACTTTATGTATGCAATAAACTCATGATTCAAAATAAAATAAACTAATACATAGCACTATTAATCACTTAGGGAACAGTAAGAACAGGACATTAGTCATTGATTCTTAGATGGACACTTCATCAAAGTGCACCAAATCCTGACACTTCATTTATAAAGAAGAAATATAATATTCACAGACCTTGTGGATTTTCACTATACCTGAATTATATGAAATTTAGTTTACTGGTTTTTTAATTTTATTATTACCTACAGCCAAGAATTATGAAAGTACATCAGCATTTAAAATTTAATGTATAGTTAGGGGATAGCTCAGTGGTAGAAGTGCTTGCTTAAGAAGCACGAGAGCATGGGTTTAATGCAGAGAACTGCAAAAATAAATAAATAAAAATAAAATGTAATACAAACAGCATTGACAATGTAAAAGTAAAAATAGAACAGAAAAATAGGCAAAATTTGGAGAATTGAGGTTTTATATCCTCATTTCACATAATGAGTCAAGTGACACACAAATGCATTCAAAAATGTCAAATGCATTGTTACATTTGCCAAATTAGTAAATAAATTAAAGATAACTCGTTTATCAGAGTGATAAAGAGGTTAATATTGATTAAAATATATTGTCAACATGTGTAAAAAGCTAACAATGAAATTTTCCTCTGTGTAACTAATGTGATCTGATAAAAATGATAGAAAGTATTTGCAGGGCTAGGCAACAGTGGCTTGCACATGTAATTCTAGCTACTCATGAGGCTGAGATCTGAAGATCCCAGTTCAAAGCAATCTCAGGTAGAAAAGTACCCTTGGGACTCTTATATCCAATTAACTACTCAAAAAATGCAAATGGCACTGTAGCTCAAGTGGTAGAACAATAGCCTAGAACACAAAGAGGCTTAGGGACAGCATCCACACCTTAAGTTCAAGCCCCACAACTGACAAAAACAGTATTTTCAGGGCAACAAGACCAGTCAGATGTTGCAAGTGTGCCAATCCTTATATTTAATGTCAGTAATTCAACAGACATTATATAAAATAAGTTAACAACATGAGATTATAATTTAAAATAACAAAGTCATTCTATGAGAAATAAACAACAAAAACAAAATGTTTTCACAGAAAAGTATAATATGAGGATAAAGAGCACATAAAGTAGGAAAACACTGTAAAATTATTATTCTATTTCTTTTTAAAAATTAATTAATTTTATTGTAAAGTTCATGTACAGAGGAGTTACAGTTACATAAGTCAGGTAATGAATACAATTCATTTTGAACAGTGTCTACTCTTCTTTCCTTTTCTCCCAGTTATTTTCCTTCTGATTCCTTTTCTCCCTCAAGTTGTATTGTTCATATTCAACATAGTGACGAGTAAGAATCATTGCTCCATTTGTTCACTTTTTTTCCACCATTTCTCTGTTCCCCTTACTGTCACCCCCAAAAGACAAACTTACATACAAGACCAAAAGTACAGAAATCAAACTAGCAACAAAGGGGAAAAAAAGAAAGAAAGAAAAAAGGCAAAATAACAAAAAAATCCCTTGTTTCTCTTTCTTGGAGTTCATTTTGATAAGCATCATTTTATATAATCATATGCACATAGCCATCTTAAGATATTTATAAAAATATCACCTGCAGACACTATTTCTTTTTTCTATGACAATTTCAATAAACCAAGTTAAAATCCTTTCCACTTTCAGAGCAAGCTTGATGCTGGGATTGAAACAGAGATGAAAGATGAAGGCCAAGATTCTGAGTCTCCAAGAATGGCATATGCTTAGTGAGAATGACAATCTTTCCTGGAGGGCAGGGGCTGCTAGTTGGAAATTAAAGCTGACTTTATAAATAAAGATTCAATTCATTTAACTTCCTTAGCTTGTAAAACTATGTTTCCTTGAATGAATGTAGCAGAGATTACAAAGAGTCACTGTTTTGACTTTGAATGAACATAAGATTTTTTTATAAAAATAATTGGCTTTTCTGAGCATTTCTCCTTTTATTCATACAATTATCAGCTTACTCAGATTGTCATTCTCATTTTAGCCTTCATTATTCTCTGAACTTCCCTTCCTTGCTCAGGTATGTATATATTCCTTTGCTAAAAGCCATAGCAAAGCATCTCTGTTGTCATACTTCCTGTTCGGAAATTTAAAATAATTTTATATTATAAAATGAGTCAAAACTTTAACATATAAATTTTTTTCAGGCAGAAGAGAGAACTTTATTCAGCCAAACTGCTGGCCAGCTGCTCAATCCAAGGCATGTGTTGCAGGCTCTCAACATATGATTTTTACTATTAGTCAATTACAGTACAGCAATATTTTTAAATTGAAATTATCCTGGACATATTTAGGATGTTATCAAAATCATTTGTGCATGTATATGTGCTCTGGCTGAAGTCATTGGCCTGGGTGTAGGTTTTCTTTCAGGGTTGGTGCTCTAACACTTGAACCATGGTTTCAGTTCTAGCTTTCAATTGGTTGATTGTTAATAAGAGTCTCATGGTTTTCTTTCTGGCTGTCTTTGAATCTCAGTCCTCAGATCTCAGCTTCCTGAATAGCAAGGATTATAGGTGTGAGCCACCAGCACCCACCTAGTCATCACACTTTTTTGTCCTTTGATTTTCTACTTTTTGTATCTATAAGTTATATATAGTTATTTTAATTTTTTAAAATAATTGTACATATTTATTGCACATTTTATATACACATAGTGGAATGACTAAATCTGGGCAATTAACATTCTCTGCTAGATCTGAAATTTTTTTTGGTGTGAAAGTGACTTTTTATAAAAATAAATTGCAATTCAACTTAAGTCCTGTGCTTTCTTGGTTTACTTGATTGGCTGGCAATCTACCACTAGAGTCACAACTCTAGCCTGTATTTTTGCTAGCTATTTTTCTGATAGAGTTTCACTGACAATTCTTCTTAGGCTAGCTATGAATTATTATCCGTCAGGTCTCAGCCACCTGAATAGCTAGAATTGCAGTCATATGCCTCCAACATCTGGAATTTCTTATTTTATTTTGCAAAATAATTCCTTAGTCTTGAACATAAGAAGTCCCTAAAGCATTCATGAATATTTGTTTCCTACTGACCTTCTCAGAATTTAGTCTCCACTCTATTACGCAATACATGATTATGAATGTTAGGTATTGCCTTCCCACTCTTTTATAGAAATGATCCTTGCTTCGTAGGATTATTAACACAGGCTTTTAACTTCCATATCAGTGAGGGTCCTGGATAGAAATAGCCACTACCATGGAGACACTGTAAGAGACTTCAGTGAGGAAATGACTGGCAAAGCTATAGCAAGAGGGCCTCGGAGGTAGTACTATATCCTGTGACTCCTACCCAAGAGAGATTGTACCATATGCTCACTTGAGGGGACAGGAGGAAGAGGTACTCAGAACCCAGAGAGAGGGTCTTGACTGAAAAAGTAGCTGTGATTAACAGGAAGAGGGTCATTTGTACTTGGAGATCTGCCAGAGTAATAAGTATTTTGTGTTACTTGTTTCCCTATGTCATGATTTCCCTTTTCCATAAATTGGTTAGCTCCTAAGACGGATGGACCAACTAACAGTGAAATTACCATTACTTTCACAGTCCCCAAGTGATCAACAGGAATGGTGCTCAGCCAGATTTACCCCATCACTTGCCAATCCTTTTCTGTTTCAGGAAGGAGTTTTAAAATATTTTTCACATTGCAAAGGGAAATATAAGACTTGGAGAAGATAATCCTTAACTATGTGTTAACAGATTGCTGCTCGGATATCAAAATTTTACTTATGGTTTTATGATTTTTGAAAAATAATTGGAATTTTCTTTTGTTAATATATTTTCTGTGAAGGACAAAATAGTCTAGATAGCTTTGTAGGCAAACCAATAACAAATTACTAATGATAGAAGAATGAACTTATTTTGTGTGTATTTTCCTGCTTTTTCTTACTAATGGATCAGCAGTAACCAATATATAGTCTAAATTAGCATGCATTTCAGTGTACAGATTACGGTATCTCCATCAACTGGATTTTCAGCATTTGTCTGTCTTTGAGTCCTTTATAAATGCTTCTCCTTAGCCATACTTCATATTACTTTCTAGTTCTTTTTGTTGTAGTTGTTTGGTTTCTGTTGATAAAACTAACAGATTTTGCTTTTTTCCTCATTAGTTCTACAGATTTTTCTTGGAATCCAGAAAGGTGTGGAAGTTTGAGGGAAGATGTATTTTTAAAAAATCAAATTTCCGGTACATTAAAAATAACATGCGTAATATCCAGTTACATTTTCTGCATAATTGTGATATTTAATTTCTTTAATGTTTTTGGAACTTGCCTATGTGAAAAGTCTTTGATGTATTAAAATTTGCTTCAGTACTTATAACTACTAAGGTTGTTTTTGCAAGGACATTGATCTTTTATAATCTTTTCATTTACAAACTGATTGTATCCTTATTATAGTCTGGAAAGCATTTTAATTGCTTTTAAACAATTGTACAATGGGGTTTCAATTCAGCATGTTAATTGATAAGTACAATCAATACATTTCAGTCAGTGTCACCCTTTCCATGTTCTCCTTCCATCCATCCCAACCCCACCCATCCCTCAAGTTACCTAGTTCCATTTTCTCATAGATACTTCAAAATATTATGGCTGCCTTCACACACTATTCTTTCCTCCCATGGCTACCTCCCTCCCTTTGACGTCATCCTGCTTGCAAACACATCTTTAAGCCTCTGTTGTTCAATTTTTTAAACTGTTTAGTAATTCAATGGAGTTACACCATTGGACTCCTCCTCTGCATGTATCATACTTCAATTAATACATTTTGTATATAGGCATATGACCTTGTATATGTTTGTAATTTAGATCTAACTTCCACATATCAGAGAAAACATGTACCTTTGTCTCTCTGAGCTTAACTTATAATCCATTGTTAGCACTCTTGGGAATTTATCTGAAAAATTACAAGTCAGGATGCAGTAAAGACACTTGCACATTCATGTGTATTGATGCACTATTCACCATAGCCAAATTATGGAAACATCTCAGATGCCCTTCAAGGAACAAATGGATTCAGAAAAAAATGAAATAATACCTTGAAACTTTAGTCCTCCATCAGGAAGAATGATATGATATGATATGGTTTTGCTTGTGTTGCTTTTTGTTTAGATATTGTATAGTTGGTATCTGTGAAATAAACTGGCTATGTTTTTCCAATGTCAGCCACATTTTATGAAAACATTTAGCTCACAAAGAATATTAAGAAAAGTGATTAAGATTTATTCTCCTCTGCTCTTTGCATCATGTACATGAGTTTAGCCTGCTGCTTTATCCCAGCCTGAAGTAGCGGACTTGATACAGCCTGACATGCGGTTCATTTTAAATAGATATTCTAGTTAATACCAAGGTTGAGAAACTCCTGCCAAGTCTAATAGGCATACATGCTTTCAGGTAAATAGAGCTCATAACTTTACAGCCCTGAACAGCAGGGGTTGAGTCAACTAAATCTTTTATTATAGTCATTTAGAAATTCATTTAAATATTGCTTATCAGCATCCATCGATCCTACCGTTTTTCATATGAGCTGAGGCTTATGTACATGCAACTCTAACATGCTCCAATCTATCAGATTGTTTATGCAAAATTTCCTGGTACAATGTGATGATTTCATTTTATGGTTCATTTTAGGCTGTAGCCGCACTGAAGTAAATTCCATTTCAGACTAGACTGATACATCTTGTTTAGTTCAAGTTACTTGGTGTTGTTTGGTGTAATGAATTTATCCTTTATTGATCCACAACTTAATCCTTTCAAAGTCAATATGTTTATGTACATATAATACAAATACATATTTCCGTTGTTTCTGGCTCAGTACATTCTTACAAAAAGAAATGTTTTACAGCTTAATGAATGAGGATCACTGCTTAGAATAAAGAATGCAGTAAGTATCTTCTATACTGAGGGAAGGAGGTTAAAATATCAAACATCACTTTAATTTGGATCATCTAAATTCTATGATATAAATAAAATTTGGGGGAAATTATGCCTTATGTTGCTTGAAAGTGTTTCTTTTGTGTGAAGTTTTTCCTAAAAAACTAGGAGAGTTTTTTAAATAAAAATTTGTATATTTTTGAAGATTTGACAAGTGCATAATTATATTATTCTACATCTATGTAGTTGACTAAAAATTTTTATCTACTATAAATTCTCATGGCCTGTGACAATATTCAATGTTTCAAAGAAATGCCAATCAAAGGAAACAAAAATATCTCTTGAGCCTCATAGATTTCATTAATTAGAAATAGTGTTTCTTTAGAAGTGCATATTTTCCCTCAATGCGAAGCAATTCTAAAATACATTAGATGTCCATGCGATTAGAACATGAAAGAAGATGCTGAACCATTGGCTCATATTTGTTACTTCCTGCCCCTGTTCTATAAGTCTCATGAAAGATTCTCCTCTTCAAGCTTGGTGACTCCAATTGAAAAGTAGAAGAGAAATACATATTGCCTGCTTTGATGTTTTAAGATTAACAGCACTTTGTTATGAATTCATATTACCATGTCAATATATTACAAACAAGAAAGATTTTTCAAAAGCATTCTTGGAAAGTCACTGTGTATGTTTTCCCCCATCCATTATTTATAAAGCCTTGGAATCTACATATGCTCAGAAATGTTTCTGGAATTAAGGCTTGTTATATAGTGCTTATTATTTATTTATGTTTGCTTAGTGTGTGTGTAGGGGTAGGCAGCAAAATCATCCATAAACTGAGGGCCTTGTGCTCTTCTTTGGCTATCTTGCTCATGACTACCACTTGAATGATGCTTCCATTCCTGCTTTTTTTCCCCCTGGGTAATTGGAGATAGACTGTTACAGATGTTTCTGCTTGGACTAGTTTTGAACCACAATATTCTAAGTACCAGCCTCATGAATGGCTAGGATTGCAAACATAATCTACCAGGACCCAGCTGTGAAGCACTTACCCTGAGTAGTGAAGGAATGGGAGAACTTGTATTGAGGGATATACACACTTGAATATATTTGTAGAGAGCACATAAAAAGACACACACAAAAAAAGATCCTAAGGGAAGTAGAAATTTCTATACCTTCTGAGTGTGAGTGGAGAAGACTGGAGATGGATTCACCAGGAGGGAATAATTTGGGGACAGTGTTAAAAGAGGTTCTATAGGTATTCATATTTTTATTCCTATTTATTTCTTCTATAAAGTTAGTGTTTCATGAATCTCTGTCAAAAGCCTATGATATGATGAGGGCAAGAATTTTATAGGCTCTTTACAATAAGAAAGATTGGGCAGCCCTTCCTGGTTGTTGCATGAAATAGCATGGCTTCAAGTATAGACCACAGATGGGGAATGTAACATTACATATAGCTCTGTAAATTTACAGAGATGTCTTCATTTCTAATAGACCCAGAATAATACATGGAATGAGAAATATGCTGTGTGAGAATTAACTGAGGTATTGTATATAAAAATGCCTATGTTCATATGTGGAGAATCAGAAATATTTTTTTAAATGGGATGTGGAAGTGGAAAAGAGATTTGAAATGAGATAATATTTGATTGTACATGAAAGCATTAGCTGGTATTTGAAATTTTCTCTATAGAGCCCTTGGGAGTCAATCAAATCAAGCATTGTTACCCTCAGACATAGTCCTATAGGAAGTGAACCCATCACATTTTTCTATATATGGTTTGGATTAGGAGGTCTAACTCTTGATTTGCCAAGTGACTTTTTATTTTCCTTGACTAGAGATAAGTGGATTTCCAGTAGTTAGAGCTCGGATTGTGGGGCTCTGTAAACCCCACTGAGAATACACACTTGGAATAGTAAAGACTTTACCTTAGACTGTTGCTAGATATAGTAACTCTGACTTGATCTGTAGAGTTCAGATGAATATCATAAGAGGAAGGATTCCAGAATCCTCTTTACTCCTCCTCAAGGTTATACATTTGGCAGTGCTTGATAGCTACACTATGGAGAAGTTAATACGCTGGGTATTTTTCACTGGGCCCTGCCGGTGCACTTGCCACTGTCCTCATTCTTTCCTGTGGTATGACTTCACCTGGATTGTCTTGAACCCTGGCATCCAGTTCGGATTTACCGAATGAAATACGTGCTGGTAGAGGATGGAGTGGTTAGGGTATTTATTCCATCTGTTACCTCCATGCTGGGTGGCCAACTGGCAGTGTCTGTGTTCTTTTTCTAAGGTGACATTCCTGTTGGGTAATTCATCTTTCATGGTTGCGGTACGCATCACTGTCCTTGGTTATTCTGCTCCAAGAGTGGTAATGGCTTCCTGTTCTCACTACATCCCACACCTTCCATTTTTCTTTTCTTGCCCTGCCAAAATATTTATGTACTCTAATTTTAGTCAACTCTATTCAATGATCATTTTCAATTAACTTCTGCCCAACTATTGGATTCTGACAAATACTCTTGGTGACTAATAAATATTAACATTTATAAATACTCCTTGAATCTAGGTGCCAGTGCCTCACACCTATAATCCTAGCTATTCAGGAGGCTGAGATAGGAGGATCTCAGTTTGAAGCCAAGTCAGGAAAGTTCAATTAAACCCCACCCCCCCCCACCCCCCAGGTCCCAGTTGGAAGCCAGCTCAGGAAAGTACAATTAAGGCCCCCTCACCCCAGAATAAATTAATAGTAGAAACTGGAAGTGGTGTTGTGGCTCAAGTGGTAGAATTCTAGCCTTCAGCAAAACAAAACAAAACAAAAAAAATCTGGTGCAGCACCCAGGCCCCGAGTTCAGGCCCTCAGGATGGAGGAAATATGATTCCTTGAAAATTACACTTAGTAAAGCATTATGATCAGCACAGCAAGTTTACAATCAAAATTGAAAGACAGCTGAAATCCTTAGCTGAAGTTTATTCTTATAATTGTACTGTACTCTCTATGTGTGCAGTATGGAGTTTTATGTATTATGTATTATTGTATATATACATATACCTGATAATAAAATTGATATTATTTTATTTTATAATTTTTTTTTTTGCCAGTCCTGGGGCTTTAACTAAAGACTTGGGCGCTGGACACTGTCCCTGAGCTTCTTTTACTCAAGGCTAGTACTCTGCCACTTTAGCCACAGCACCACTTCTGGCTTTTTCTGTTTATGTGGTACTGAGAAATTGAACCCAGCACCTCATGCATGATAGCCAAGCATTTTACCACTAAGCCACATTCCCAGCCTATAACAATAATATTTGATAAAGAGTTCTAGGATTTGGGTATCATTTATTTTTATTTTGATGAGCATATGGTATTTGCAAACAAATGTTAGTGTAGCAATTGGATGGATTCTGGAAGTCAAAACTAATTACACATTGACAAAAGCAACTCGATGTCAGGTTTGGCATGAACAGATATTTGTTCTTGATAAAAGGTAAGTCTTCATAGAGATGTTAAGAAAATGTCAGTCTCTGATCATCTAGTTTCACAGTTAAAAGTTTAGCCTCAAGTTTTGGGCTTTTTATTAAACTTTGTTCAAACAAAAAGCTTTTTCCTTTCGGCTATTAGGTTTATGCTTGAAATATTACTATCTCTGTCTATGTTTGCTTCACGTTTGATCTAGGAAACACAGTATGATGCATCATTAGGATGTTCAAAGTACATATATTAGCAAATAAAGAATGGAAAAAAAGGATGCTAGTGTATATTTATACTAGTTGACAAAAGCTGTGTGATGTGAATTTATATTGTATTCATGATAAAGTAATCATTAGGCAATATGAGAATTTATGTAGAAATGGGATAAAGACAAGAAATAAATTGTTAGTTCGAGGAAAGCATTATCCTTTTCTTTAAGGCAACACATTCCAATGCTTTTCTTTTGTTATTCTCATTTCAATGGGATATATTCTGGAATGACAGATGATTAGTTGACAAAGAAATTCCAGTCTTAAGCAGAATGATCTAGTACCACATTTCAAAGACAATGGCATTTAATGCTCCACTTTAAAAGTATGTACCAAATTATTAAAAATGCAATTGCTTCCTTATTCTGCATTGTCTTCATCTGTGCTGACAACAAAAGGATAAATACAGTGCATACCAGGGTTCCTCTGGTAATACCATGAACATGACACATGTCATCTTATGATAAATTGGCTCTGTGTCTGTTCAATTTCAAATCTAAAGCTCTGGAGGCAGAAGTGTTAGGAAGCAGGCATAATTCTGGCGAACAGAGGCCTCAGATGCAGGAAATTAATGTGCATGGAACAGATAACAGAGAAAGAGATCCACAACGAGAGGAAGTTTGCACAGGTTTGTAGACTTCCTGGGGTTTAGGTAGTATTGGCAGATGTTAGGTGGGAAAAAAACATCTGTAAGCATGATAATGAGCATTCCCAGAATCTGAAGTGACAACTGTATCCAGCACAAATGCTGTCTTGTTGTCCTATTTGCATACCAATTAAATTTTAAAATAAAGAAACAAATATTGGGTTACTGAATTTGTTTGACAAATAATCTGTAGGGCTTACTCAATACAACTGGGTCAGGCATGTTGGCTGTTTGACAGATGTTGTATCTATGAAAGATTTAAACAACGAAGAATGTTATCCAGATTGTTACCACCCACAGTTTTATAAGTAGGAATGTGAAATGGGTTAGAGATGGTTTGATACCCTGGGGCAGCCACCACAGAATTGTTATTTTCTGTGCTGGGTTAATACACTCCATAGCCTATATTTCATATTAGTTTTCAGACTAGGATGTTTTAAAAATATAGCTGTCTATAAATTTAGCATTTTATCTCATTATATGTATTTATTTTAGATATTAATGGTGTATTATAAATGCGTGGAATTGAATTTAGGCTTTTAAATCAAATGAAGAGATAACTTTAATCTTCATAGTCATCAGATCCTGGGGACCTGATTATATGTGAAACAGTTGTCAAGATTCTTTTCTAAGGCTAAGAAGAGATAGGGAACAAGTACAAAACATGGGGTCTTTTCAGAAGTATTCCATGATTTCTGAATTTTGAGAAAAAATATGTACTTATAGCCTTTTTTCAGAAAACACACATAAACACAGAGATTATTTCAAAATAATTGATATACACAGAGAGAATTATCATCCCACACCTCTTACTTCAATACTCTAGATGAGAAAACACTTCTAGGAAGTTGGAAACCAATTTGTCTTTGTTTTACACAATGGACATTTGTCTTAAGTGTGTGCCAATCAAATATTAACTCATATTTTTTTTGGTTAATGCATCAGAGGCAAACTATTACCATTTGCTACTTCTTTCCATTTGATTTGTTTTCAGTAGATGTTGGAATTTTTTTTTTTTTTTTGGCTAAAACTTTCTCTCTTCTTCCTAGTATTCCTGTTAAGGACTTAATCATGTTAAACCCTTAAATGTTCCTAAAGTATTTAGCATTCAATGGATCCCTGTGGTGAGTCATTATTAAAATAGAAAATTACTCTGCTCATGCAGAACTTATTTTTTGGTGGGAATGTATGCTTGTTCAGTTATTCTGGAAAACCCTATGAAGATTCCTCAAGAAACTCAACATAGAACTAACCTATGATGCAGCAATTCCACTTTTGGGCATTTATCCAAATGATTACAAATTAGGGTACAGTAAGGCCACATGAACAATGTTCATTGTAGTACTTCAATTATTTTGATAAAATAATTGTTATAAGGTGAGAAAATGGAGAAGCCAAATTTTTAGAGGTCAAATCTTGGAATCTTTTTAAAAAGTTGGCAACTGCATGGTAAAGTCCTGTCTCAAAGGCCAACAGTTAGAAAAGCCCTTGGTTTTAGAGGATTAATTTTATGTCCTACTACTCTGCCAAAGCATTGGATCAGATTAAGTAACTTGTAGTATATATACACAAGGCAATTTTATACTCTATCAGAAAGAATGGCATTGTCCTATTCATAAGGAAATGGAAAGACTTGGAAAAAAATCATATTAAGAGAAGTGAGCCAGACCCCAAAAACATAGACTCTGATTTCCCTCAGTGGTAATAATTAGTATATGTTTAAGATGGTTCTAGCAGATGATCACAATATCTCAATAGCTATGTATATGGAATTACATAAGATGATGTTAAGCTAAATGAACTCCAAGATATGGAAACAAACAGTTTATTGTTGTTGTTATTTTTAATGTACTATGTGAAATTCTTTCTTTTTTTGTTTATCTTCCTTATGGTTTAGCCCTTCTTGTCACTGTATTTGATTTTGGTACTCTGGCATTGTATATATGTTTTTATGAATTAGGGAAGGGAAAGGGAACATCAAAATTGTAAGACAAAGGGTAAAAGAGCAAACCAATGCAACAGCAATACTTACAAGACAATATCTTGTAAACTAACTTTACAACTTGAGGGAGGGGGAATTGGAGAAGAGGAAATGTGGGAGAAAAATGAGGGAGGAGGTAACACGTTTGACAAGAAATGTACTCACTACCCTACATATGTAACTGTAACCCATCTATACATCACATTGACAATAAAAATTAAAAAGAAAAGGCAAGCAGTCAGAAAATACACTCAACACTGTATGAAAAATGTCCCATTGGGCTGGGCTGGGACTATGGCCTAGTGGTAGAGTGCTTGCCTCGCATACATGAAGCCCTGAGTTCGATTCCCCAGCACCACATATATAGAAAATGGCCAGAAGTGGCGCTGTGGCTCAAGTGGCAGAGTGCTAGCCTTGAGCAAAAAAAGAAGCCAGGGACAGTGCTCAGTTCCTGAGTCCAAGCCCAGGACTGGCAAAAAAAAAAAAAAAAAAGAAAAAAGAAAAATGTGCCATGAAGGCCAGAGAGGAAAGAAAGAGCAAAAACAATATCAACAAAACAACTTAGCTCCAATTACAGCTAAATTAGGACACCATGGTGACCAGAGAAGAGCCGGGAAAGAGAAAACAGGACAGAGATATTTCGCATGGCTTAATGGTGCCTGAGCTGGAACGGGTCTAAATAGGGTCAAGTCAGGGGGCACGGGCACAGGAAACTCCCAGTTCCAGGCACTCAACTGACAGGTTTAATAACCTATCAGCCAAGTACCCACCCCTGCCTCCAGGGATTCAGGCATGCTCATTACCTGGGAGGCAGGGGCTTCACCTTCCCTCATCATGAAGACAAGATGCCAGAACCTATCATCCACCATGTGGCCAGTATGGAACCAGTCAGACCTGAAGCCTCTATTTCATAATCACCTGGAATATTTTCTTCAGGTGGGCAAGTGGTTATGCTACTTCCTGTTCTTCACTGAAATGACTAGAAAAGTATTATAAGAACATGTAGGTTTTCACAAATCTTTTTCATCATCATACATTCACCGAGTCAAATAGCATTGAATAAGAAGCTGCTGGTACTATAATCACTTAGATATGTGAGGCTACAATTGTTTTGTTGTTGTTGTTTTGTTATGTTTTTAATGATTCTTATGGAAAATGTAAACCAATGAGCTGCTTTGCATTAGAGTACAGGGGAGCAGATATCATAATGGTTGCATAATCAGTGTGCTTTGTCTTCTCAGAGAACTTGAAAACAGGAATGACAGTGGTAAAGGGACCTCAGTTGGACAGGGTACTCTCCACAAATTTGGCTGATTTATATTTTAGGGTAAAGGATACAAACGAAGGAAATAAAGGAAATTGAGACACGAAAGGGCTTCATGTACCATGTTAAACAAAGAAGATTATCTTATCTGAAGGAATATGTGAGTCATTCCAGTATTTAGATAGGAGAAAGATGCATCTCACTTATGTTTTAGAATGACTACTAAAGCACAGAATGTATCTAGACTGACTGGAACAAGTAATTTCAGAAATGATAACATGAAGGTTATTTGAAAATAATCCTTAATCCTGCTGTTCTTTCTAAACCAGACATTATTAAATTCCATAATTATGTTTTAACCACGCTATTTTTATCAGGTGAATTGGACTGGAATTTCAGAGAAGCTTTTATACTAGCATGGTTTCTTGTTTCCAGCTGGGCCTGTCTAATCCAAAACAGCTTCAATAGGGCTGAGTCACACAGGAAATTTCAGCTCAGGTGGAGCACAGGCTGTTCTTGGCTGACCCTGCCTCTTTCTAATGAGCCCTACTGCTGCCTGCTCTCGGTGGAAAGGCTCCCAGAGGGCACACACTTCTCCTGCTTCTGTTCGCAGCTGACACTGCTAATACACGAGCACCATGGACAGAGTCCCAAGTTCTTTCAACAAAGCAGAGACTTGCATGAGATGTGACAGGTCTATAGAACTACTTATCAATGAGGCAGAGGCAAGGGGGTTGGCACTTCCAGGAATATGACAAAAAGAAAGGAAAGAATAAAAAGCTGCTATCACACCTGCCACAGAGGGCAATAAGAAAGATGGCAGGGTGGAAAGCTAGTGAGAGAGATGAGTGTTGGGTGAACAAATGGTATAGAGTAGAGAAAGCATGTTAGTTAGAAACCTTTTTATTTTTTTTTAGGTCATATTACTCTTATAATGAAGGAGAGGGCTATACTACATTTTGTGAACCCACAGTGTAGATATTCAGATCAATGTCTCTCACTACCAGCTGCTTATGTATCCTTATTCTCAACTTTCAAACACAGAAAACTTATATAGGTTATCTAAGGAGGACCTCTTGTATGAAGGAGATTCCATTTTCTGACAAGTTGAATGGGAGAAAACAAGACTGTTTACCTTAACTTTGGTCAAAAGCAGCAGTTTGCGATGTAGAGTTGGGTCAAAAAGAGGCACAGTTCCTTCTGAAAACAACTTTCAAACATGGAGATAGAACATCAAGGCTTCTCCCTGAACCAGTATACTGGTATTAGAACTAGGAAATTGAAAGGGAATACCAAAATTGAGAAACACAGGGTAAATAAAGACAAACAACTACAAAAGCAATACTTGCAAAACTGTTTGGTATAAGTGAACTGAACACCTCATGGGGGGAAAGGGAAAGGGGGAGGAGAGAGGGGGGGTATGAGGGACAAGGTAACAAACAGTACAAGAAATGTATCCAATGCCTAACGTATGAAACTGTAACCACTCTGTACATCAGTTTGATAATAAAAAATTGAAAAAAAAAAAAAAGAAAGAGGCACAGTTCCTTCTGAAAACAGCTTTCAAACATGGAGATAGAACATCAAGACTTCTCCCTGAACCAGTGTGTGGAGAGAAAACATTAGAGTTTGCTTTATATTTGCAAGTGAATTTTTTTGGGGAGGAGACAAAACAAGGCTAGGCAATTAAGAGAAAGGCCTATATGGTTTTTGGAATACTTGATGAGAAAAAAATGCCTAATTTCTTTAGAGAAGTGTGCATTCTCTCTTTTGCTTACAAATTTAAGCAGTAGGCATTAAATCTAAGCTCCCTTTTGGCTGCAACCTATCATCTTATTCAGTTAGGGTTGTTGTAGCAAAATGCCATAGACTGTTTTAATTGGCATTCATTTATTTTTCATACTCTTAGAGATTGAGAAGTCTGAGATCAAGGTATAACAGCAATCCTTTATCTGTGGTTTTGGTTCCTTGTTGTTACCTAACATATGGAATGATTAAGCAAGAAAAATCTTAGAAATCAACACATATGTTATGCAAATTTTTATGGCATGTCTTACAAGTGTTCTATATTCTTAATAATTATTGTTCTCATAGTTTAATGTATCTAATTCATAAATTGAACTTTTTCATGTTTCTGTATACACAGGAAAATATATAGGGTATTGCGCTGGGTTTTAGATACCCACTGTGTGGCTGAAATGTGCCTTGTGGAGAAGTGGGATTTACTGAGTGGGGAAGGACCTTTTCCTGGCTACTTCTCACTGTATCCTCACATGGCAGACAGAGGTGTCTCTTGACTCTTCTTATAGAATAATCCAATCAGGGGGGTCTACCCTCACAACTCCACTCCAAAGTCACCCTCCACATGCTATGTGGAGGGATGAGTCCTCATAATACAATTTTTGTGAGGCACAGGACTACTCACTCCACATTATCAAATATGTTAGAACAAGAAAAAGTCACAGTCTTCTTTCACTTCTTCTCAGGGCCTAATTCTGAAGGTCTCCCATCCAAGTACTAACCAGGCCCGACCCTGCTTAGCTTCTGAGATCAGACGAAATCGGGTGCATTCAGGGTGGTATGGCGTAGAACCTAATTCTGAAGGTCTACTCAACCAATTTTCTTTCTTACAGCTAACTTCAACAAGTTCTCCTTCATATTAGAACAATACCACTTCTGCAGTAGCTGTCTGTCCCCATTAATACAGTTTGTAGTGTAAACTACCTACTCTACTAAGTGTGTTTGGGTTCCTGCCCTCATTTCTGCAGCCTCACATTAATGATTTTCTGCATCTGTACTTTGATTAAAGAAGGAATTCTCTTAATTTTGAAAAAAAAAAGTGCACTTCAAGAGGAATTGTGTTATTTTCTTTTTATATTAACAGTATCAGACTATTTGCAACTCCTGTCTGGGTATAAGGGATTCCAATAATAGAAATATCACCAGCATCCTCTGTTGTCAGGCAGAAGTCTTCAGAGTGAAGTCTGAGATTCTTAGTGAAGGTCCAGGCTGGGCAACCATAACCTGTTTCCTTTAAGACCCAACAGAGAAAAAACATCTTAGGAGAGCATGTGTCATTGAAGGACGGAGCTTTAACAGGCCCTCAGAGTCTGTTTTCTCTACAGTAGCTGGCATTTTCCCATGAAAGGTACTTGAGCTTTAATTTCTTTTAATAAATATTTAAAGCATTTTACAGAAGTGATTAAGTGTTCATTATTAGCCACATATAAATTATAAAAATAAAAGATATTGAAGATGAGATTTATCACCACCACTAAATATTGAATCCAAGTAATATATTTGTTCTATAGTTTCTGAGGAAGCAGAGTAGACTTTTAGGAAAACAAAACACTAGGATAAATTAAAAGGTTTAAATGTATGTTTACTTAAAGGTCACATTTAGTTTCATCAATAGGCCTTATACTTGGCCTCTTTGGTAAACTGCAATTTTCCTATACAGTTTCCAGAAAAGCTCTTAGGGTCACTAAGCCCTAAGTGTAACCTTAGATGTTAGATGGACAGAGAGAATTTAATCCAGATTTATGAAAGGTGCATGTGATAATGAAATATTTAAAATGCAAATTGAGGAAATCCTCTTTTTTGTTCTTGATATATTGAATATGTTCAAGTCTACTTGGCACAAAGAAACCAAGTAGGAAATGATGTGTTTAAGGATGGCAAGCTATCCGGTCACCTGGAACAGAATATCACTTACCTATGCAGAGGAGAAATTGAAATGCTCCAAATAAAGGCAAGCAGAACAGTCAAGTGATGACCCAACCTATCACAGAAAGAAATGGAAAAATTGTGAGGTTGTCAAATCTTATATCAAGATAAAAGTATTTCACCACAGATGTACATGTTTTTTCTTAGGTACAGAGAAAATTATGCCTACTTTAAAAAATCAAAGTAGCAAGTTGGAATACAATGATAGCTTTAAATGAAATGCAAACACTGGTGTAAAACTGAGCAATTGAAATGTTAAGATCAGCCTCACTAATTATCATCAATTAATCAGATTGCTCTTTTGGACAAAAGCCATGAAAATGATTAGAATGTGAAGTCTTCCATGAACCATTAAAACTTCCATTTCTCTCTGAAAGATTATGGGCTTAAGAAGTAAAGGATAAAATTGTGTTATTTTCCAGGCACGTAGATGAAACAGAGGTCATTGTGGTCATCAAATGCAGACAGACTCATAAAGGCAGGTATGGTATGTTGTCTTTCATATGTGGAATTTACAATACAAATTACATGAAAGTAAAAGTTGGATTGTTAGGGATGTAGCAGGAAAAATTGATAGAGAGGTGATCACTGAGTGGCACAGACTAGTGAATATGAGAGAAGTATATTTTATGCATGTTTGAAAATATCACAACAAAATGAATTACTTTGACAATGAATATATGCTAAAGAGAAGATGTACAGATGGTAAAAACAGTAAAAGGTGATTTCTTAATAAGGACAATAAAGATTTATGGGGCTGGGGATATAGCCTAGTGGCAAGAGTGCCTGCCTCGGATACACGAGGCCCTAGGTTCGATTCCCCAGCACCACATATACAGAAAACGGCCAGAAGCGGTGCTGTGGCTCAAGTGGCAGAGTGCTAGCCTTGAGCGGGAAGAAGCCAGGGACAGTGCTCAGGCCCTGAGTCCAAGGCCCAGGACTGGCCAAAAAAAAAAAAAAAAGATTTATGCCTCCCAAGGGAAGCTTCTAGACCCTGGCACGTGGGGACCATGATGAGGATCCTGCATGCGGATGCATGTGTTTTGTCTCTGGGTGATCCAAAATAACTAAACTGATGAGCACCAGCATTCTGCTCTTCAAAGCCTAACTTTTATTTCCTAGTTTATCAAAACTCAACCAGCCTGTCTTCATTCTATCAATAACCGCCCCTCCCTCCCACTACAGCACTTCTCAATACAGCATGTCTCAGGTGATTTGATTTTGTTGGTATTTTGGCCTTAATCCCTTGACTCTTAATTTCCCTGAATTTCAAAATATCCTTTCATATCTGCTCTCCCACTACTAGCTGTCCTTCCAACAAGTTTATATGGCTTGATAAAATTACTTGTGAAGTTTCTCTCATGTCCCCAGACTCACATTTCTTTTCACTTTTAAAGTTCCATTTACTGTGAGTTTTAATGTAGTTGTTTTTTCTTTATTATCCTAAAGGAGTTGTACCAAGAAGTTGCCATGTATCTGAGCAATTTATGAACACAGCACATCTTGATAGATCGATTTCCCCCCTTTCAACATTCTTACCCACCCTTCCTAACCCACCCCTTTCCTCACTTTTCTTAAATTTTGTGGGATTTATTTTGACGTTTGACTGCACTTTACCCCTTTTCCAGTGTACTTTTTATGGCCTTGAGATACTGGAGTTAAGACATTCTTGTTTTATGTAGAAAATTTTTGTGTATTCTACAAATTTAAAGAATCCATGAAACAGAGATAAATACTGAGTTAATTATCTCCTCATTATTACTATGAAGTCAGTGCTTTTTTTTCTTTCTCTTTGTTAAATAGCATAGTTTTTCAGATACTCAGATAACAATTTCTATGTAATATGTTAAATTTATCCTAAAATAAGTAGTTTTAGTAAGAAAGGCATTAATGTAAACTATTATCGTTACTTAATATGAATTTCCCTGACCTGTTTCAAAAGCAATGATTATTGACTAATAATTTAGATATAGAAAAATTCACTCTTATAAACTATATACACTGTGGTAAATGTATCATCATCACAGTCAAAATACAGAATATCAAACATCCTAAAAAGTTACCAATGTTTCTTTTTATTCACAGTTTTCCTCTTCAGATTTTTTTTTACATTAATGATTATATTCTTTGAATGGTGGTCAATTTCATTTTTCTGTAGCCAGTAGTATGCTGCTGTGGAATGAATGACTGAGTAAAGCATTCATTTTAATATTTATGAAATGACTGTAAATAAAGAGTCTATGTTTGGGCTGGGAATATGGCCTAGTGGCAAGAGGGTTTGCCTAGTATACATGAAGCCCTGGGTTCGATTCCCCAGCACCACATATATAGCAAACGGCCAGAAGTGGTGCTGTGGCTCAAGTGGCAGAGTGCTAGCCTTGAGCAAAAAGAAGCCAGGAACAGTGCTCAGGCCCTGAGTCCAAGGCCCAGGACTGGCCCCCAAAAAAAAAAAGATTCTGTTTTTTTTTTCCTTTTTGAAATATAATAAAAGACTGCATCTATTATGAAAGTAGTGAAATTGATAATAATGAATATTACTATAAAAATGTTAATTTTTAAAACTTATTGGGGGAATGATATTTACAACCCTTAAAATACCCAAATCATTGTCTGTTTATTCCTGTTTTAAAGAAAGTGTCAGAGGTATGCATTGCTATTAAAATATATTTATAATTGCATATTTGGATATTAAAATATTATTAAATGAATATTCAAAATAGATCAAATACATCAGTATATGTCTATGCCAAACTATGCAGCTATCAAAATATATTTAAATATGTAAATTTATGATATGTAATCACCTTGATAGATAAAAGTTGGGATTGATTGCCTGGATCTTAATCATTCCTCTTTTCTCAGGGCTGGGAAAACACCAAAGCTTTTTTTTCTGCTACAGCTTATTTGAGTACTATTTATTCTATAAGTATATTTCTGAAAAATTGCATTGCTATAGCTGTGGGTGGCAGGTAGTGATTAGCAGATTCTGATGATTCAACACAAAATCTTTATGCCCAAGGTAATCTTTAAATATGAGAACTTTATACAGTTAATGGAAAATATCTACATCTTTTTTTGTTTTGTTTTGTTTTGTTTTTTGCCAGTCCTGGGGCTTGAACTCTGGGCCTGAGCACTGTCCCTAGCTTCATTTTGCTCAAGACTAGCACTCTGTCACTTGAGCCACAGCACCACTTCTGGCCTTTTCTATATATGTGGTACTGAGGAATCAAACCTAGGGCTTCAAGTATACAAGGCAAGCATTTCTGCCACTGAGCCATATACCCATCCCTCTACATAGTTTTATAATGAGTAAGACAGAAAATAAAAGTTACAGTTCTTTAAAAATATTTATTGGTTTGTTTGTAAAACATAATGGGCTTAATTAAGATATTTCCATACATTTGTCTAAATGTTGTATGATCATATTCACCTTGTGTATTACCTTTCAGACCCACATCTGTATCTCCATCTTTCTCTCTTGCAACTGGAATACTCTACTTTTCTGTTTCATTTTTGTCCTCTCTATATTACTCATATGAGAGAAAACATGGTCACTTTTGTTTGTGAGTATGGTGGGAACATAAATGAACCTAGCCACTATGGAAATCAGCATGGAGCTCCCACAAAAATTAAAAATAGAACTCCCATATGATCAAGACACAAGACCTATATATATATAGATCCAAATTAAAAGTATCAACATAATAGAGCAATACCAGCACAGCAATGTTTATACAGCAATAATCCTAATAGCAAAGATCTGGAATTAATCTAAGTCACCATCAGTGAGTGAGTGAACAAAAATATTTACCCCAGGGAGTTTTATTTGGCTGAAAAGAATGATAAAATTGTGTTATTTTTAGGAAAAATAATATGGCTAGGAATCATCATGTAAAGCAAAATAAGACTTAAAGTTAAATCTAATTATACAAAAGTATTAACATTCACTCTAGAATTATTCTAAGAGAAAGATGACAAAATTAATTATAACTTCTTCAATTTTTATAGAAGACTTTTTTAACGGTCAATTAATCTTATGAATCCTCAGAAATCATAGATACATAGACATGAAAGATATGTTTCATACAATTTTGGATTGTTATTGATCCTCAGAGACATATGGATATATCTTCTAAACTTCATCATGATGACAAGAATGATAAACAAAAAATTCTTAACACAAGTTATCTGCTCGTGCTGAGGTTTTTGAAAATGTGTCTTCATCCCAACTCAGATGTTTGTAGTTCAATTGTCTTTATGATTTCTGTTCTTTTCTTTCTGGGTGTTTATGGCTAATTACATAAGAATTTCCTACTTTCTCTAATTACAATTTAAAATATTTCAGAAAGGAAGATATACCTTATTTCATGTAGTGTCATAGTCCTTTTATTCCCCTGAGCACTTGGTGATGATCCATGCCTATAGTCCTAGCTGTCTGAGATGTGAGGATTGCAGTTTGAAGCCAGCTGTAGCAGAAAAGTCCATGAGACATTTATTTCTGATTAACCAGAAGAAATCTAGAAATAGAGGTGTGGCTTAAATGGTAGAGCACCAGCCTTAAGTGAATAAGCCAAGTGAGAGCCCAGGATCTGAATTCAAGCCCAGGGTTGGTGGAAGTGTGCATATACACCTGTATTTGCACTTGTGTGAGCTCATGTACACACATGAATGTGAAGGTACAACTATTTTATTTAAAGATGTGAATTATTTCCATAGAGTAAATAATTACAATATATATAATAATTACCATATATACAAATATACCATATATACCAAAAGGTATTTCTTGAGAGTAAAGAATATGTATGTTGCTAATTATGATAATCATTTGCCTAAGTATAGAATATAAAGAAATGTGTTATATAATACTACACTTCCATTGTGAAAAATCAACCTGATTAAAAAATCATCAAGAAATCTTTTTACACTTGTTTTCCTTTCATAACTATTTTAGATGAACTTGCTGTCATTAATAAAACCCTTCCCTTTTCCTTGTTGATACTCTTGATATTGTAATGCTTGTTCATTTCAGAAGATCAATTAAAATATTCTTCCTTGATTGTTTCATCCTAAATTATCTCATCCTTTGGGATGAGTTTTTATTACCTTATTAACTGCTTACTTAATGTTGCTTGGGAATGTTATTTTATGTCTGTTCATTGTTCTAACTACACCATGGACTCATATAAACAGAGGAAGAATAAAAATAAAGAGACATGCTGGAAGAGCAACTTGTTTGGTAATACATGGTCTCCACCAAAAGTAGACTTGTCCAATTTTTTTCAGTTGAGTTGTTGAGCTCATAACAATAACATATAATGAAAGAAAGACTTAGAACTGTGAACTACTATGAGACATCTTCAAATGTACCCTCTGTTTAATATGTTCCTAAGGAGCAGACAGCACCTCCCATGACCAATTCTCAAGAGTGTATGAACTCTTGTTTTTGCCTCAGGCTTGTGCTAAGCATTCCTGTTATCCCTAGGCTAGCTGGTATTTATGTGCTATTTCATTGACATAGAAAAGACAGAAATCACTTGTAAGATTTTCCAAGAATCAGAATTTTGCTGTGAGTCTTAACTAAAGTTCTAGTTTTAATTGAAAACCTGATTATCACATAAATCCTAAAATGTTATTTAACAAAGTCAAGCACATTAATTTTGCTATTTCTTTAGTTGAAACACACCACTTCAAGTCAGCAATCGAGAAGACTTTACATAGAGATTGTTTAAATATCTTCTTAAGATGAATACATTAGTCTCAAGAAGGTTCATTAAAGATACAAGTTGAGATTGCTCTGTGCTGCTCATATTTTGTCCCTGTGAATTGGAAAAACATTCTGGGTTTATTTATATTTATCCAGATTAAAAGAAAATAAAAATATCAGAAAAAAATAGCCTATGTTAAGAAACTCATTCTAGCCAGACATCATGGAGAATTTTGAGATTTTTATTTACTCTTGTCTTTATGTAGGTCCATTGCTTTGTTAATATTGCTTATAATAACAATACTAATTGAGGTTAGTTCATGCACATTCCACAATGAAACAATCCACAATATTCTAAATTCCAGGAGTCCAAAGAAGAGCAAGTTCCACTCCAGTGTAAAATCCCTACAGGAATAAAAAGAAGAGTGCTTCCTTTCAGGTTGGCTTGTTGAATCAGGTTTCAAAAACTGGTTATAAGCTTCAGAGATTGAGGAAAAATGAAATTTTTCTCCCAATTATGTTTTGCTTAAATCTCTTAAGTCTACCTCAGGCACCGTTATGATTAGCGTATTGATGCTGGAAAAACAGGACTTTCACCTTTTAAAATAACTTAAATGTAAAATTCAACTGATAACCAGCAGTCTGATGTCATGTGGTATGCAGTTTGGATGTTGCATGAACTACTAAGCAATTAACTTGTTTTAGTCCCAAAGATCATTGGTTGCTGATTTTGTTCTGTACAGTTTATGTAAAAACTTTCATGGTGGAGACAATCTCTGTGCCTAGGGTCTGGTCTCTGGGAAGATTTTTTTAGTTTCCAAATGTTTTGTCAGTTTCAAATACAGTTTAGAAGATTTGAAAAAAAAAACAGAGTGGTGCTGGGAAAATTGGACATTTACATATAGAAGACTGAAAGTACATGCTTATCTCTATCTAGTCTTGTTGAAAAATAAGTCAGCAAGGTGCCCATTGCTCATTTTTGTATTCCTAACTACTTAGGAAGCTCAGAGTTGAGGAAAGCTACTTGAGGCCAACTAGGCAAGAAAGTCCATGAGTCTTATCTTCCATTAACCATCCATATGGCAGAAGTGGAGCTATGGCTCAAGACCAAAGTACATAAATATGCACATATGAAAATATCATCATGAAACCAATGACATTGTATGGTTAATATGTATTAATAAAAATAACCCTGTTATCAAATCATTTCCAAAAAGTTGCATTTACTGGAATTTCATCCAATGTTTACTCTTTTACATAAACCTGAAAGCTTAGAGAATGGCTGCAAGCCCACAGCTCTTCTCCCATGCTTGTCATCAGGTCATACTCTGCAGTTACCCAGCTCCACACCAGAGAGGCTTCCTGAGGTTTTTGAACTTGGCCAGCCAAGTTCATCTGAAGAACCATACTGAAATTCTGGCTGCTCTTTAAGATTAACACTTGTATATCTTTGTGGAAATTTTGGTAGGTTATTTAAGACATTTAATCAAATGAGTCTCTGGAAGGATTAAATTTATACAACATTTATTCTCAAAACTATTATCACTTTAGTTCTCTGAAGTCTTAGTATGGGATTAAATGAATGTCTTACCACCCCCACTCCCCATCCCGTGGCATCAGAAGCAAAATTGCAGAATGTTGGAAGAATTAAGTAAGAGAGAAAAAACCTTTACAGACAGCCTGGGAAACATCCGGCTCTTTATGACTGGATGATAGAATTGTCACCTAATCTTCTGTTCTGTTCTTCCATGGTAAAACAGGGACATTTTTTTCTTTCTTACAATTAGTATTTTTTTAATGATAAAAATAAAAACAGGTTAAAGCCAGGTAAAACCACGTAAAGTTTTATTGTGTGTGGAAAAAAATATTCTTTCTCTCTTTTTCTTTCTTTCTTTTCCTTCCTTCCTTCCTTCCTTCCTTCCTTCCTTCCTTCCTTCCTTTCTTTCTTTCTTTCTTTCTTTCTTTCTTTCTTTCTTTCTTTCTTTCTTTCTTTCTTCCTTTCTTTCTTTCTTTCTTTCTTTCTTTCTTTCTTTCTTTCTTTCTTTCTTTCTTTCTTTCTTTCTTTCTTTCTTTCTTTCTTTGTTCTGGTCTTGGAGCTTGAACTCAGGACCTAAGCCATATCCCTGTACTTTTTGTTTAAGACTAGTGGTTTATAACTAAAGCCAACACTCCATTTCTAGCTTTTTGGTAACAGAATCTCACAGAGTTTCCTGCCTGAGCTGCTTTTGAACCGTCACCTTCAGACCTTAGCCTCCCGAGTTGCTAGGATTACAGATATGAACCACTGGTGCCAGGCAAAAAAAAATATTTTTAATTTTTCAATTGAATTATTTAATTGATAATATGAGAGACATATAAAGGCTTAATTTATAAAAATATGTAAATTTTTTTAGAAAAATGCTATTTGAAAAATTATTTTATTTACTAACTGTATCCTGGGGTATTTGTGAAAACACATGCACCAATTAACATTTTACAGACAAAAGAGATTGTTGCTTTAAAATATCAGTTTAAATACATTTTTCTTGTTGATATGATTTCTCTACCTTCTATCTCTAGTCTTGCTGATAATTCTTTCATTGTCTCCCCAGAAGCAGTGTACAAACCTGGGAGAACTGATGCACTCTAGTCAGCCTATAGTGGTTGGATACTGGTAACATGGCCAGGATAAATGAAGCTTTCTGAAAGTTTCACATAAGGTGCAAAAAGATTTCTCCACAGACTCCTGGAGGTGCTGGCTGCATAATCTACATGTTCCTTGTGAAACCAAAAATGTAGAGTGTATTATTAAAAATTGCTAAATATTTCAAGGACAATGGCAGCATGTGGAATTCCAGGCCCTTGTAGTTGTACAGATCAGTGCCTATGAACTTGGTCTTGACTGCTGGTTCTGGGAGTCTCTTCACTTCTTGATATCACTGAGAAGCCTCTGTTTTCTCATTTGCCATAGACTGTTAGCAGCTAACTTTCCTAACTTTACAATGGTTTTAGTTTTTTATGCCTTCCTGTCAATTTTTGAGTTACATATTGTTGTCTCTAAACTAAATGCCCAGTGGTGGAGAAAGCACAAAGGTGTCTTCCCTGACAATGAAGGCCAAGGTGTCTTTGGACTTAAGGTAGCACTCTGACCACCAGGACTCTGTGACATGCAGTATGCTTACTGTAGCTACCATTAGATTTTGTAAAGATGCAAAAGCCAAGCATGAATCCTTTACTTTCTAGGTATGATTTTCTCCAAGATTGATGCTCTCATTTCTAACTTTGTGAACAAGAGCAGATAACCAAGGATAAGGCACCTCTTTACCTCATTGTTGAAAGCTCTCAAGAAAATTCTGAGCTGTAGATTTCCATTTTACAATCCTTCTAACTCTGTAGATCATAGGGTAAACTATAAGGAGAAGGAGGCACACCCTAACAGAAGGAAGCAGAAATAATATTTTAAAAGAGTACCTTTGAAATTAAAGGCAGATTTTAGGTCCAAACTGTTAGGCTTCTTGAGCATGCATTCCAAGAAAGTACAGCCCAAACCCCAAAAAGCAAACCTACTAACCTTCTTTTCCATGTGAATGTTTCTAATAGCTATCATGTCTTTTCTTCTTAGCATTCATACAAGCACTTCAGCCAAGGAGAAGAGTGAGGTCATCTATATTTCTTCCTGACTGTTAGGTTTCCCATAAGTTTGTGGTTTCTACTATACTTTATTAATTTCACCTAAGGCAGGCAGTGCAGTTGCTGTTTATTATTGAGGAAACTGGGGCTTTCCTGAGTTGGTATTTCCAATGTCCCAAAATAAAGAAAATTTGATATCCAGGAAATTTTAAATGTCCAGGAAAGAATCATACCATATCTTGTAGATAGCATCAAGCAACTTGTCATGGTTTATGCACACTTCCATACAATTTAATAGTTTTTTTTCCTCATCTGGCTTTCTAACTTCATTTCCCTCATTCCCTCTTTCCCACTCACACATTGTGTCCATCACAATTCTTCAGTTTGTATCATTGTAATTTGGGGGGTAATGGACTGTATAATCTTTAAGAATTTGAGACTAGTTATTTAATATTTGTTACTTTAATACTGGAGCAAAATAGCATGATGAAATAGTTTACATACACATATTTATGTTTATCAAAAACTTCATTTTCTCTATGTGGCTGAGGGTCACATACATTGTCTCAGAATAGGGCTCTCCAGTATTTTCTCTGAGTTACTTTGTTACACTAAATATGATGTCACAGTTAGATGGAGAGGTTATAGTACAATTGCTTTTACTTGGTTATTTTCATTGATTCCCATTCAAGCCAATGACTAAATGAACAATTAGGACCTGGACAGTGTGAGAGATGTGTTTTATTTGGCATGAACCCTAATGATTTGATAATGAACAGCTTCCTCCCTACCAGGAGGGTATTCTAAAGGATGGATTCACTTTTTAATGCTGACCCTCACTCTGAGAGTTAGGCTGTTCTAATCATGATAGTTAATGACCAATAAGTGTCCATTTGTCACATTTTCATCTTTTATTCTAAGCCTCAGCCAACCTCTGGCATTAAGGATGGAAACTACATTGTAATGCTTTACCAGGTAATGATGAGAGAGATGATGAGAAATTTTAGGGCAGGGTTCATGCTCCATATGTTCGCTGTAGCCATCATGTTGAAAAATAGGAGTTTGGTTCTGAGACATCACACAATTTGATTCACTGGACATTTATTGACTATCCTTTCTCTAACACATAGCCAGGAAAAGAGAAATGAATATCAAGGCAGAAATCTCTGCTTCTCAAAAAACCTATTCTGTACTAGGAAGTCAAGTTATTTTTAAGAATTTGAATAGAATTAATGAAGTAAAACTTGGCTTTATGTACAGAAATGAGTATATATTCAGAAGAAATATTTCATGTCCCCAAATTCATGAATACTTGAAAATTGCTCCTTTTGTGCCCTTGGCCTGTGCATACTTGACATTGAATATAAACATAACCCAACATTTCAAAAGTTCACAGTTAAATTGTGGGAGTTCATTAGCTACATGATTAAAGCTGATTTGTTATGTTTAAATTTCCATAATCCATTTACAAGGTTTATCCATTTTAAATCTCTAAATTAGCAGTTTTCTCTGCTTCTATTATTCAGGTCATTGCACCTTCGATAAGTTAAACGTTTAAGTGTTCTCTTTTTTAAAAAAAAGCAAACAAAATTTTAAAATCTGATACAGGAAGGTCAAAACAAGGGAAGTTATCATCACTAGTTTGAATAGAAGCTTCTGTTTTTTAGAAGCTAATACTTTATAAATTATTCTATAAAATTCTCTAAATGACTCTACAAATTATCAGGAAATGTTTTCTAAGGACTTCAAAATAAATATTACTATATCATTTTTGTTCTTATTTTTTAAATTTTTTTAATTATTAAAAAAATTTTGTGTATGCTAGTCCTGGGGCTGGAGCTCAGGGATTGTGTGATGTGTCTAAGCTTCTTTTGCTCAACACTAGCACTATACCACTTGAGCCAAGCACCACTTCCAGCTGGAGATAGAGTATCACTT